>NC_089596.1:12605436-12634560 GCF_019320115.1 Miscanthus floridulus
ATGAAAAATAACAAATTCAACTAGCATTACAACCTTACTGCACAAATCTATTTTTACCGCAAAATATTTAAACTAAAACATGCCATATTATAGATCCACTACATAGACAATTTCACAAGGATTCCAAAAAGTCCTCATTTACTATTTTACGAATTTCCTATGAATTACTATGAATTTCCAAAGTTCTTGCAAAATAATTACAAACCAGTCCTTACGGTACTATTCACATGAGTCACTGACTTCGCAGTTAGGACCCTGAACTTCGTCGAATTCTAGTAGGAGGCCCCTGACGGGATTTTGAGCAGGGGAGGCCGTCGGAGCTCGCTGCTCCGGCCGTAGGAGGCCATGCCGTCGGCGGCTGAGGGGCGGGGGAGCACCGGTGGGTCCACGCTCACCCGCCAGAGGCCTCGGCTCGGCCCGAAGTGGCCCACGGCGGCTTGGCCACGCGCGGGCGGCGGCTGCAGCGGCGGCAGCTGCTGTTCTCCGGTGGCAGCTCGCCACGGCGGTGAAGAAGGGCCGAGGAGGGACTCAAGAGGCCAAGGAGAGGGCGGCGGAGCTGGTGGTTCACGCGGATGGACACGAGGAAGCTCGGGGCGGTGGAGACGCGGCGTGGCGAGCTCGGCCAGCCGGCCATGGTGGACTCGGCCGTGCTCAGCGCGCACGAGCATGGCACCAAGAGCGAGAGAGCGCCGAGGGAGGGCAGAGGGAGTGAGGGCGAGTGCGCTGGGATTCGATGCTCACTCAAGTAGGGCGCATGGGTGCAGTAGGGAGGCAGGCGCACGCGTCGGCATGGTGGGGCGCGCGGCGGCCATGCACAGCGCCACAGCGGCAATCGGTCGAGCACGTGGCGTGCAGCGAAGTGGACAAGGTGGGATGCCGTTTTGGGCTAGCTCGGGTCCGAATTAGACTTTGGGCCTAAAACGAAGTTTGAAGCCCACGAACTGCTCTTCATTTTTCATTTAGAGACCAAGGTCATTAGAGCTCTTTAACAGCGGGTAATTAGGTCACAAACTGTCAGTGTCAGCGCCTTGATAACGGTCACGGAAATTCACTTTCGGGGGTCAAAACTCGGTCAAACTCAGTGCAACTTTTTGCATGCTCTTCTCCATAGTATAACCTTCAACTTCTCTTTTTGGACCAACTCAAGTTGTTTAATGAATTTCGGAGAACGCGGAATGCCAACGTCGTTGCTTAGCGAAACTGACTTAGAATAATTCTACGTGTTGAAATCAGCAGCAGGTTCCAACTTCGAGCCTCTGTTTGACTTATTTCCAAGTTGATCTAGCTCTTGGTCCAAAAACAAAGTTTGTTCTACATGATATGTACTACAACTTTTATTTAAGGTCCAACCTCAAAAATGGTATAGAACCTACTGTTCTACTTTGACCAAAGTAGGATCACGATGATACTTAAATTATCCTTTTTGATCCATTGGAGCATTTTCTTGGTATTTGCTCAACATGAACCCTTCATGACTTTTGTTGTAGAGTTCATCTAGAGTCATTTGGGCAAGGTTGCAAGGTTTGGTGAACAATCTAGAATTCCATTCACTTTATAAAACGATCCAAGCAAGGACATAACTTGTCATTTCATGTGACTTCTTGATTCCAAACTTCACGAAACTTTTCCATGGATCAATATAGATGGTTATTGATGTGAGACACATGAAGATATTCCAATAACACCACCCAAGCATATATCTTGAAAAGGGGTCTATAGGCGAGCAAAGGTGCAATCTCCAAGTTTAGGTTGGGGCTCGTTTCTATAGGTTCGACCTTAACATCTTCATCATCACTTAATATACCATGTTTTAGCTCAAATCCATTGCTTAATTGGTGGCAAACACCTGGGGTGTTACAAGGGGCTCGGCGCCAGAGTGACTGGCGCCGAGCTCGGTGCCAAGCCACCTGCATTTAACCCAGCCTGCACTTTTTCCCCAAGCGTTCTTCCTCTTATTTCTCCTCGGGTTTTTTTCTCACCACTTCACCCTACCTCACGAATCGACATATTGGACCTTGAAAACCTTGATTTGATCCGTAGATCTTCGAGAGCAAGGTATACTCGCTCACCTCCTTGTTTTTCTCGCATCGATTCGGTACATATTAGTCGGATTTTTGAACCTAAGAATCGTCATCACTTAGGGTTTTATTGTATCCCTCAATATATGTATTATACAACCGTAGGTTCATTTTAAGGCGTGGAAAAAGCTAGCAAACCAAGCCGCATGTAGTTATGTTATGGGTTTATTGTTGTTGATGAAATGAGAAACCCTAGGTTTAGGGTATAATTTTAAAAGCTTTTGGTTCTTAGAACAAAATTGATTGTATTGTAGTTATGGTTCTCATTGACATTTTGTTGTGATGTTTTTTATTTATATTTGTTAAATTACATCCTATTTGTTAGATACAAGAAATGTTTCGGGAGGAGTTTTGGCGAAAACAGAGTCGTCCTCGAGAATTATACCCCGACGCGTCTAGCAAAGATGCCCCCGTTCCTCCTGACCTTCCTGTCCCTAACTGTGACTGTGGTTTCCCGGCCTATGTTTTTCAATCGAAACATCCGGACACAGCCGCGTGTTGCTTCTACACATGTAGTCGGTTTAATGTAAAAAATTATTTGTTCTATCCTTTTTCTTTATTTGTTTAAGTACGGTACTAATATTTTATTGGAATCTCGTTGTGTAGGACCATGAGAGGTGCTTTTTTTCAGTGGATCGATGGTGAAGACAAGTTTGATCATAGGTACCTCTTTTTCGACGATTGGTTTAGAGGGAGACATCCACGTGAGCACTTCAAGCGGTGGGTTCCACCCCCCTAACCCTCCGGTAATGACGGCTAAGGAGAAGCACCTAGCCGCAGTTAGACGACTCGAGAAACCTCCTCTGTGCGATTGCAGAGATCGAGCTGTGATAAACCCTAAGAATACGTTAGAGTTTGTGTGTCCAAACAAGCATGAAGTAAGTGCAAAGTGTATGTGTTAAAATCTTGAGCTATATGTGTTTATGTACTAATGTCTCATTATTTAGGTGTATTCAATGGCAAAGTGTCGTTTCAAGAAGTGGTTGTATGGTCCTAAGAACCAATGGCCGGAAGAACCGCGGAGGGTTAAGGAAAAAAAGAAAGAACGGGTAATCTACAAAGCACCTCCTGTCATGTGCGAATGTGGTGTAAAATCCAACTATGGCCTAGTCCCTTCGGAGCTTGGAATAGGTCATTATTGCGGCCATATGATTGAGTATGATGAGGTTCGTTATTTTTCTGGTAAACATGAAATCGTATTTTGTTTGTTTTGCTAAGACATATATGATATAATATTTGTTTTGAACAGAGCACTAGGAAATGCAGTTGGGAATGTTATGATGGTCAAGCTAAGTTCTTGGATGAACTGAAGAAGAGACAAGTAATTACACGGAAGAGGGGATATGGACCTGACTACGTCAACCTATTCGTTAAACATCACAAAGAAAAGATGCATGAGTTTGCTAGACAGCGCAATATTTATAACCCGATCGATGTTGGGCTTAACAAATGGGGATTGGAGAGGCGGACGACGTTAGAGGAGGAGAGGGCAAGGAATGAGGCAAGGGAGGAGACAAGAGTACAGATGCAGGTCTTGAATGAGCATGTTGCTACATTATGTGCCAGTGAGTGCTTGAAAACCTTTTTTCGTTGCCTGGTTTTAAATGTAATATTATCGAGTTGCTAACTGATTGCATTTTATACATCAAGGGATTTGTTGCAGCGGGGAACATGCTGCAGAGGTGGCTCGTGCAAGGTATGAGGAGAAGAAGTTAGATAGCCATAGATCATGAGCTGGTCGCACCGTTCAATCACCGATTGTGCTGTGTGATGATGGAGACGAGGATGAGGATGACACTGGCAGACTGAGTGAGCTCATTGCTCTAGCAGAGGCAGGCATACAGGCGTAGGAGGCTGAGGACGACACTGACAGACTGAGCGAGCTCATCTCTCTAGCAGAGGCGGACATTCAGGCACAGGAGGCTGACGACGACACTGGTAGACTAAGCGAGCTTATCGCTCTAGCAGAGGCGGGCTTACAGGCAGAGGAGGATGACGACGCGTTCTTCACTCAGGCCGCAACGGCCACAGATGAAGCGGAGGCCGCTTACTACAAGCGATAGGCAGGTCAGAGCAACGTAGTTGAGCCTAGCCATAGCAACAGGGTTGTAGTAGAGGACTGGTACTCGAATGATGAGTTGCTTACTCAGTACGTTTCAGATTGAGGATTTGAAAGTGCATTTGCCCCTTTATCTACTGTCGGCACTTAGTTGTACTATTAATATGTTGTGTAATGTGACATAGTATCGAACTTGTTATTATGTGGTTGTTTTCATTATCAATGGTCTTAATATTCCGCTTAATGATACGGACGTATTTTCATTTGAACACGTGCTGCAAAAAACAGTTAACGACATACGACATTATAGAAATCAACACACGAAACACATTAAATGGCATGTGACTACATATACCGAACATGGGTACATAGTTTTCTTTGACTAAATCTAACATGCCTTAGGTAATTAAACCATGCCTTCGGTAATTAAACCTAACATGCCTTAGGTAATTCAACATGGGGTTCTCCACAAGAAAAAGATAAAGTCATCTTAGTAGTGTGGCCACATAGCAAATTGTGTTGCACCATCTCCATAGTAGCCTCCCGTTGTTGGTGGTGGTAGTGGCAGGGGTGATGGGGGAGACCCCTTTTTCTTGTGGTTAGGGCAGGTGTAATATGGATCATTGCAGAGTGCCTCCTGTGAATCGGCACCATTGTTGTTGTCGTCCTGTTCGTCGTCCTTGTAACCGCTACTAACTTCCATTTCTAGATCAAAGATACGGTCTTGTAGATAGTAGATGTACTCCGCATGCGAATAAATAGGTCGAGGATCGACCCACCTACTGAACCCACAATTTTCTTCGGTCAAGGAAGACTACAAAAAGTATGTCGTGTAAGTGATATACAAGACAAACATATTGAAGAAACAAATAGTAATATCAATTACCCATGCTCGTGGGCATTTGAAGAAATGATGACCTCCATCTATTCCCTCGGTGAACATCTGCACTAGGCAGTCCTCACCATGCATGTATTTTGGCCACTCTTCTTTCCTTTCATCGTATCCTATCAGTGGTGCCTCTTTGGTGAAATCACTTTTGTTCTCAACTGGGAACCTCTCATAAAGAGCTTCCTCAAAGAAATTGGGACCAAGAGGACCCTCCCACCCCCAGGTAGTTTTCTTTCCCTTTCCTCTCCCTCTGGACGACCCTTCAGACATTGGTACTACAACAAAAGCAAATGCTGAGGAGTGTTCTTCTTCCTTATTGTTTGTGTGAATGAGAGGGAGTGAGTGGTTATTTATAGGTTGAGAGGAGGAATGGAGGCCTGTCAATGTGCCATGTCAGCGATCCGTGTGCCTCTTCACCTCAGCCCTTGGATCAAACAGTCATAAGATGGATGGTGGAGATAGAGTTTAGTTGTGCTTCCTTGCATGTTGTCCGTGCATCTGAAAGGTCTATATCAGTGATGTGATAATTCGATGCTGTCCGTGTATTTGAAAAGTCTATATTTATTGTCTGAAAAGCATAGATTCGTTCACTATTGCTTGGTAATCCTAGATTCTTCTACACAGCGTATGTACAAATATTCCTGGATTATAAACGTAATAAATTTATAGTTAATCTGTGTACTACATTTGTGCCTTTGTACAAGTGTAGTATGATTAAAGGTTCACGTAAAAAATTCACAAGATACGGTCTTGTATTAGAAGCATCCATAGTTACAAACAGAGTCATCAGTATATATTCTAAACATTTAATCATCCAACAAGCATAATGCAACCACAACGAATATCATAACCAACATAATATGTCATGCAAAGTCCAAATAGTCCACAATGTCCATACAGTTCCGAATAGTTAAAGAAAAATAAATACAAAATTCACAATAGTTCATAGTAACACCTACCACGTCCCTCACTGTCTCCTACTCTTGCCCCTACCCTTGTGACCCAGAGTGCTGGTGCCTGGAGTGTAAGGGTCACGCGGACGGTGTCGCCTAGTGCCTAGAGGCGGTGTAGGATGAGTCGATGGAGCGTCATGGAGCTGAGAGGGTCCAAGCTCATCGTGCCTCTTGTCCATGTCATCATCGTCGTCGGCCTCCTCGTCCCCTGTAGCTGCTTGACTAGAGGAACCCAAGGCTCCTCTTCCTGCAGAAGGATCATACACGTCATGCATCGTGTTTGTCCTGCAACCACAATGACCAGCCGCACGACGTAGACGATGTGACAGCCTCTGTTGTACAAAACTATGTTAACTGAAAGAATATAATGTATTAATGATTTGTTTGAAAGAATATTTTTAATCTTACATCTAGGAAGCCAAGTATGCAGTCATCATTGACTCTAGGCTGAACGCGCTCGATCTCTTCAACTGAGCTTCTCAGTGTATTGCCCTGCAACAACGTTTTCAATAATAAGACTTCTGAACAGATATCATTTAGTTTTGTTTTCTTTTGTATAAGAATGTAACTTATTATAAGGGTTATACGGCTCGAAGGTTGCAATAACTACAATAGATAACTCCTAATGTCGGTCCAAGAACGCCTAATGTATTGTTATGCAACTAAATGTAACAAAATAAGTCGATTGGCTTACCACTCTATCCAAGATCGGTCCTGCCTCCACCTGTCTTCCTACACGAGTGGACCAATCGTACGTCATGTCTTCATCATCGAAGGACTCGATGTCGGCGTAGTCAGTTTTGGTCCACTGTAGCCTGAGCCTGCACCTTGTCGAACGCTGGTACCAAGCTTGGTACCGCCTGAACTCACGGCTCGTGTGCGGCTCGTTGTTGTCGTCCAGGTTGTCGTGCATCTCCTCCCATTCCTCAATGTAGGACTGGTGGTGCCTCTCCTAGTCAAAAATCTTCTTGTTCCTCTGACGATCCAGCCTGCACGTATGTCATCATTACATTAATCCACGTACGTGGCACCATATTATAAGAAATGGACCATCATCATGAGACATTTGAAATATCAAAATACTTGTGTAAGTCAACGCCAGTCGAGAATAGAGGCATAGGCCAAAGCTGTCTCACTCCAAATTGGCGTGCAACCCTATCTGGCAGGTGGTACTCGATAGCATAGAAGCATATTAGAGGGCACCTCATCCTATAGAAGTAGTCGTCGGCCCCACATATGTTGCTCAGCTGAAAAGAAAGTGCGTCCTCTCCACCATACGGCTCCCACTCCACCTGCATCATGTCCAAATAAGATGTTAGATGGTATACTAATCCTTTTAAAAGCAGCATGGAAAATAAAATTTACTTACACTAGACGCCGTCAGCGAATCTAGCTCGTTCGTGTACTGAATGTACGCCCGGTCTATCCTCATGTGTGAAACCCTGACCTGGTCCCAAAGGTATGCCCACGTCGGCTAGCGACTTGGAGGCTGACCTTGGAACCACTCACGACGAGCTAGTACCTCTGGACGACCAACTGGAAAACGAGCCCACATCCACAGCTGTAACAGGTACACGCATCCACCAAGTGATGGGTTCGCCGTAGATCGACGACCCCCCTCGCACAGCTGCCAGTATAGAAAACACAAGACTGCAGAGCCCCAGCTATACTAACCCGCCTGGTCCTAGTCACTGAGGCAGTGGATCCACATCCAGGACGCATTGTCACCCGTCGCGTCAAGAAAGAGAACGCAAGCAAAAAGGTGTAGGATCCACGCCCGGCAGTAGTACCCAACCGTCTCCTCATCTGCCTCCTCAGGGCACTATGTGAACTCTGTATGTAGCCATGAGATGGGAACTCCAGAAGTGCGAGCCCCTTGCTCGCCAAGCTCACGCCCAAAGAAGGCCTCCACTCGTGCTCTCCAGCCCTCTGACCTGTACTGCCCGGTGACTGGGTTCCCATAAATCCTTAGGCCTAGCATCTTCTGATAGTCCTGAAACGAGACTGTCATCTCCCCGAAAGGTAGGTGGAAGCTGTGAGTCTCCGGCCGCCACCTATATTTAAGACCAAGCAAGATTACTTGTCAAAAAGTCAATCGCATGAACAAATGGCCATGAATGGAGGCAATAATTCACTTTAATACCTGTCTACCAACGCAGTTATCGCCGCTGAGTTGAACTTGGGCAACCCACGACGAACCTAAAAGGAGATGACATCCAGGCCAGCTCTTTGTAGGAAAGGAGTGTACCTATCGTCGTACCGAATGTCCAAGAACCCACTGTGGGTCCTAGAACGAAGGTGCGGAAGGTCCTGCATCAAATATAACATAGTCACATGTTACTTCACGAACACATGTATGAATAAAACTTATAGATTATTACCTACCCCAGCGCAACGAGGCATCCTCGGTGGGTCTCCTCGTACGTCGGGTCGAGCAGGTGGAATTGCTCCATCCTAAAAAAAAGTGAATAAATTAGAATTGCAATGTACAATGAAACATGGACTTATAAATGTATAGGTAATTGACACAAATACAAGCATAAATTGAGACATGCATAATTAAATATATGATACGACAAATATAAAATAATACTATAAACCAATAGTCCTACCTCACTAATCTGCCAATGGCAACTTCGTGAGTTGTGGCCAAGTCTACCGCACTTGCCACACTCGTACTACTCGGAATCAGTAACAAATGGAGTTCCTCTCCCATGCCTAGTTCTTCCGGGCATCTGATCCATAACCATCCTATGCCTCGTCCTCTGCCTTGATCCACGCTTGTTCCAACGGTAAGCTAGATCCGCAATGTACTTCGGCCCATCATATAGAGGCCACTCTCCAGGGTCCCGGAAAGGCACGAAGCGAGGGCTCCATGTGTTCACAAGCGTGTTGACACTGAACTCATGAGGTATCCTCCTCTCGATATTATAGTTGTGATGCCTAGCTGCTGCCACCAAATGCGAACATACAAAGTTGTATTGCCTTAGTTTACCACAAGTGCACTTGAAATCTTAGAGGACAACCACATGTATCCTCGACTCTCGGACCTCGCCGTCGGATGTTGTACCGCCCCTATGCTCGACCTGATAAGTCCCTGTGGCATGGTCAAAGCATGCAACCTCATGTGTGCCAGCCCTTTCTCTTGCCTTCTCTAGGTGTGCCTTTGATTTCGGAGCCCATATCTCTCCATCACTCCTCAACTGCAATGCATGGGCATGTCTATCGTTGAACCAGACAACAAGCTTATAGAAGGTGAATTGAACAATTGCATTCACGAGCATACCACGTATCCCCAGTAGCAACTTATTGAATGACTTTGCCATGTTGCTGTACTGAAACTCGTACCTCCAGCCACCGTCATCATGAGCTCTCGTCCATTTCTCCAAATCCCTCATCAAACCTATGAGCCATTGTCTACCTTCTGCATTTGATGCGGTTCTGACCTGCTCCAACTTTTCTCTAAAGTACTTGTCCTCAAGCTGTCGAGCAGCCTCTTGGAATAGATCAAAGTTTTTCTTGACACCGTCCTTCCATAGTAGATTCTCAGCAAGGTGTCGAGTACACCAACAATGGTGCAAAGGTGCATACCCCTCTAACTGCTCTCGTACGGCATTAAGTATGCTCTGATGCCTATCAGATATGACGCCAACCTCTCTGCCAGGGCCAACCATGTATATCCAGACTAGCCTCAAGAACCATCCCCAACTGTCATTGTTCTTCTTCTCAACCAAAGCAAATGCCAAAGGAACCAACTTGTTGTTCGCATCACAGGATATGGCTATAAGAAGTGTGCCCTGGTATTTGCCAATCAAGAACATACCATCAATGGAGAAGACGGGATGACAGTGCCTAAAGGCCTCGACACACTAAGGAAAGCACCAGAAGGCATAAAAAAAATATCTGCCTCCCATCCTTCCATGCATTAGGTTTTGGGATGTACTCATAATGCATGCCTAGATTCACCACTTTGATTGCATTGAAAAGAACTGGCAGCTGCTCATACCCATCCTCCCAGTTCCCATATATCATCTTCCACGCTCGCTGCTTAGTCTTCCATGCTTTACCATAAGTTATCATATATCCTCCATACAATGCCTCAACGGTCCTGATAATTATTCTTACCTTCATGTTGGGTTTTTCCTGCAAAATTCTCATCAACCGCTTGGCAATGAGGGTAGATGTTAACTATCGATGCCTCAGTGTCAGCTCATGGTCAGCATAATTGTGTGGCCTAACAACTTTTGTGATCTTCCATTTTTCGGTCACCTGTTGCTTCCTTGCACAAACCCTCCATAGGCAGCGTTCCTTGTCACACACAACTGTATAACGGCGCTCCATATATGAATGCAATACCCTGTAAGGCCTCTTTCGTATCACTACAAAAGCCTGCAACCACCTCTTCAAAGCAGGAAGGTCACTGAACACTCTCCCCTCCTCAATTACCATGTTAGGACCGGCCTCAGGAGCTTCTAGGAGCTCATCATCACGTCCTTCTACAAACGCCAGATCAGAATGAGCAAGATCACTAAACTCATGAACTCTAGGATCACGGCGGTCGGGAAAGATACGCCTCATCATCTCAACATCACTCTCCATCAGCTCTCCAACAGGATGATCATCATCAGAATCAAGAGCCCTAGCCATCTCATATGGCTCCAAATCATTCATAATTTCAACATTATTGGAGCCACGAAATCCAGCTGAAAAGTGCACTTGCGCAGCAACATGGGGCGCATCCATATTCTTAGGAATGTCGCCTGCAACGTCATTACAGAAATAAGGAAAGAATGAAAGAAATAGATGTAAGGAACGGGATAAGCTTCCAAAAACCATACGGTTAAGACACTTACTTGGATGATTCTGTGTCAAAGGGATCTCATAAGGAGGATCTGCCATGAAAACATGAGTATGACAACCATCTCCAAATAACGCATTGGGGGAAGATTGAGCATCAGGAACCGTAGGCGCAATCTACACATGCAGGTAAGGTTCCGGAACAGGAGGGTTGATGTGTGTAGGATGATCCATTGTTGGGGTAAACCCATGAGGGATTGGATCAACTAACACCCGACGAACAACAACGTCCAAACATTGTAGCTGGCTCTTCATAGCCGATCTCACATAGTTGTCCCACTGATCCACACAACCAATTAAGATCATTCGCCTAAAGATGTTCGGATGACAACCTAGGTGTAGTACACCATCAACTACAATATCATCATCTCCAAAGCAATGCGGCTCCTCCCGAGCCCTTGCAACCATATCACTAAATGAAGGCCTATCATTGAATAGCACAGGCACGCTTTGCATGTCAAAAAACTCAACATATCCATAACGATCGCTTTCAACCGTGCCTCCATAATATATGGTCACTAGGTTGTCCATCTATTTAAAAACGTAACGAAACACATGTCCTTTAGTCCAAATTAGACGATAGATAGCACCTAACAAGTACTTTCTAACTACAAACTAAGTAATCATGATAATAACTACGTATATATTTATAGTGTACTCACTAAATAGCAAGATCATATGTAGTTAACTACATATCTAAGTAGCTATCTAACTATATCTATTTACTAATGTATCTATGTTTCTATCTATCTACATATATATCTCACTAAATCAACTAACTAAGTCATCACAGTATAACTAGTAAATAATAAACACCAACTAAATAGGTACATTGTATATTCATATTTTTACCTTTCCAGGTCGACGGACGATGGGCGTAGGTCAAGGCGAAGATCCGGGCCTGCGGTGGCGCGGCCAACGACAGAGGTGGCGCGCGGCGGTCGCGGGGTG
The DNA here is from genome assembly GCF_019320115.1 of Miscanthus floridulus. Lineage (NCBI taxonomy): Eukaryota > Viridiplantae > Streptophyta > Magnoliopsida > Poales > Poaceae > Miscanthus > Miscanthus floridulus. The sequence goes on from NC_089596.1 coordinate 12,617,224, forward strand.
CCCGGCGCTCCGCGCGGCGAGACCGGCTCGACGGGCGTGGGAGGCGGGGCGAGGCGAGGGCGGCGGTGGACGTCGGCAGGGCGGGGCGAGGCCGGCGGTGGAGGGAGCAAGGCGGGGCGAGGCCGAGGCCACCGGTGGAGACAAAGGCGAGGACGGCGGTGGAGGGCGTGGTGGCTCGGCGCTGCAGCCAACCAATGGACAACAGCGCGAGGGCACGATGGCACGGTGCGGGCTCGGGCGCGGGAGCAGCGGCGGCGGCGCGGCGCGGGCTCGGCCGCCGGAGCAGCAGCGGCGCGGGCGGGCGCGGGCGCGCGCGACGCGGGCGGGCGCGGGCGTGGCGGTGGAGCGGCGACGGCGCGGGCAGGGATGGCTAGGGCGAGATGGGAAAGAAGACTGGCCGGTAGATATTTAGGGGGCTCGGCGCCAGAGTGACTGGCGTCGTGGCAGGCCATTTCCCGTGCCCCAGACCTCGGCGCCAGTGACCGTGGCGTCGAGCTCGGCGCCACTCACTCTGGCGCCGAGCCAAGGGTCCATTTCTGGAATTCTTTCCGCCAGGGGTTTATTTGAGAGAAACTTTCGAAAAAAGGGTCAAATAGTAAAAAATTCGGCCGCATGCACCGAAAAAGGCATCGCATTAATTCCTCTCATATGGCCCGCCACGTGCAGCTGGAAACGGCATTGCATTAACGGAGTGTTTGGATCCCGCTACTAAAATTTAAGAGGTGTGTCGGAAGAATATTGCATGGGATGTTTGGATACTAATAAAAAATAAATCACATAATACGTCAGTACTCTATGAGACGAATTTTTAAGACTAATTAATCCGTTATTAGCACATGTTTACTGTAGCAAAACATTATCAAATCATGGGCTAATTAGGCTCAAAAGATTCGTCTTACAAATTAATGGCAAACTATATAATTAGTTTTATAATTAGTCTATATTTAATACTCTATACATATATCTAAACATTCGATAGAACAGCTACTAAAATTTAAAATTTAGAATGAGCAACCAAACACCCCTAACTCGTGCAGTGGACAGCACGACTCTTTCTTCTCGCATCCTTCTCTTTCTTCCTCGCCTCCGACCCCACTCCGGCGTCCGCACACCGGCGCGCCCGCGACCCTGCACCCCGGCGCGCCGCGTGCCCCTGCGGCCCTGCCGTCCCGGCGCCGAGCATCCAAGCTGCCGCGCCACGTGCCCCTGCGGCCCTGCGTAGTTCTTCCTCCCCATCCCCACTCATCCAGTGCCAGCACCGCCGCGTCGCAGCCCGGGCCGAGGTGCAGCCTTATGCAAATTCATTTCTTAATTAGTAGCTATAGATTAGCATATTTTACTATGTCTATACGGTTGTAACTTCTGTGTTCAATTGATGTAAATTGACTCTTTGTAAATGAGAGTGGTCATTTGGATTACTTAAACAGTTCTCTATGTTTTTTGTTTTTGCTTTTGATCTTCTTCAAATTTGCTTTTCATAGAAATGATAAGTTGAATATGTCTTTCTTCTATGTTTTTTTTGCTTTTGATCTTCTTCTAATTTGCCTTTCATAGAAATGATATGTGAATTCGGTCTTTTTTCTTTGTTCTTTTTGCTTCGATCTTCTTCTAATTTGCCTTTCATAGAAATGGTCTGTTAGATGTGTCTTTTTTCTTTTGATTTTCTGCTTTGTTCTTCTAATTTGCCTTTAATACAACTGATATGTTTAATCTGTATTTTTTTATTTGTTTTTTATCTTTTTCATTACGTTCTTTGGATTTTGTTGTGGTTATTTGAATCGGGTGACAGATCACCTTGAATCACTCGATTTCTTGTGTATGGTAAATTTGAGTGATTTTATCTGTTCTGTCACTCGAGTCACTGGAGTGTGTAAATCACCTGAGTTTTCAGTAGACAGACCCTATATATACTAGCCCATCGTTTACATTAGTCTGTCAATGCTACGGTTTTAAACCCTTTGAATACATTAATCTTTTGGTTTCAACTTGCATCTCATGACAAAATATTGGAGAATCAAACAACTACTCCGTGGATGCTAAACTTGCAGTCTGCTATCTTTGGTCAAGTCAATGAGTTACTGCAGAGCCCGTTCAAGTACCCGGTCTTCCACGCCGGGCCAAGAATGTGCCTCGGCAAGGAGATGGCGTACATCCAGATGAAATCCATTGTGGCGTGCGTGCTGGAGAGGTTCAGCTTCCAGTTTGTCGGCGGCGAGGAGCGGCCGGGGCTCGTGCTCTCGCTCACGCTGCGGTTTGCCAATGAAAGTGATCACGAGGACGAACTCGGCTCTAGGCTAGATTTCCCACTTCGGGCTTGTTTATCCACCTCAATGCACTTATGCACATGCGTTGGATGGTTGGGGTAGATCGAGGTCGCTCAATTTTCAAGCCGGCTACCGGTTGTTTTGTACTCTTCCTCACATGGTTAGGAAAATAATGGGGTTCTTTTACGAATGGTGTGATGCCGTGATCTGCTAGACGGTAAAAGTTACTTGGGGATAGGGATGCAAGTGAGCTCGCCTACGAACCCGTAATACGAGGTGAAGGAGATGGAGGGCCTTGTAGCTGGCGTGTTGCATGGTGCGCTGGTGACTCATGGAATCTGGGCTTTTGATTGAACAACTGGTTCTGGTTCTGAATTGCCTCAGGTAACTAACATGTATATATAACCGATCTGGCAGTGCTGCTGTCTACTCTTAGTCCTAAGTGTTGTTCCAGAAACTAAACTTTAGTCCCTGTCACATTAAATATTTAGACATTAATTTAGAGTATTAAATATAGATTAATTATAAAACTAATTGTACAGATTGATACTAATTTGCGAGACGAATCTATTAAACCTAATTAGTCTTTAATTTGACAATATGGTGTTACAGTAACATGTGCTAATGATGAATTAATTAGGCTTAATAGATTGGCCTCGCAAATTAGTCTCTATCTGTATAATTAGTTTTATATAATTAGCTCATATTTAGTCCTCCTAATTAGTATTCAAACGTCCCATGTGACAGGTTTAGTCTCTGGATCTAACATCCCCTTAATTTTGTGGCTAGTCCACTTGCATCCGTTGGGGAGAAGATAAGTGACAAGTGAGGTGAGCTGATGAGAGGCTGACCTCTCGGAGAACGAGAAGGGGGCCACCGGACCACCGAAGCGATTTGCTTGGCTCATCTGGAGATTCTCGGCCTGTTCGCTGGTCGGTTTCTGAGCTGATAAGCCTGGCTGGTGCCAGTTTATTGTGAGAGGAAAATAATGTTGGATGACTGATAAGCCCTGGCTGAAACAAACAAGCGAATAGGCCGTCTGAGTGCGGATACGGAGAACATAGTACTCTCTGTTTAGGCTCTGTGCAGTTTTGATGTTGAAGTGCCCATTTAGGTTGTGGCAATTTAGGTTGGCTGGGCTAGAAGGGCATGTGCTGTCTGTTGTGTTGCTGGAAATAGTTTTTAGTCACTGGGTTGTGAGCTGTGACCAAGGCCACCAAGTTTTGCATTCTGTTGGTATGCCACATAAGGCTGTCTGGCTTTATTTGTAAAATCAACCCTAAACCAAACCAAGGGGAAATGACCTTTTTCTCAAAAAAAAAATTATCAGTGAAAGTAAAAGGTTGACAAAGCATATCTTTATGCAGAATAAAGTCGTAGTTATTGGTTAGTATGAGAAATTGTTCCAAAGATGAGAATATAGGATATTAGATAAGGGGACTGTTAGAGGTGATTTTTTTTCATAAATCTTAATATTGACTTTAAAAGGTTGGATAAGAGAATTCGTGGAGATAATAAGAGGATAAGAGAACTCTTGGAAATGCTCTTACGGAGAGAATCGATTTCACTCATGTCTTTATCCAATTCTAATTTCCGCTCGTCGTCACCAAAGGGTTGATTCCCTTCACTACGCATCAGTATATAATATTCCTTTGAACAAGGGAGAATGGACAATGGAGGCATAAATGTATAATTCCTCAGGAGTAACAAAAGAGACAATGAACAGTCGAGTAACAGCAACCTCTATCAGAGATGACCAAGCAAACAATAGGTCAGATCTCCCAGAGCAATGGAATCATAGTACATACATGGGTACACGCAAGATGATCCACAAAACATGACGGGCAGGTGTCTCTAACGACCAAACTCCAGTAGGCCACGACCAACGCTCCTCTCCATGGTAAAAAACGTAGCGCTCACCATCTCCATGCCGTCCACCGATGGCTCTCTGACAGCGAGCAAGCTCTCCATGTCCTCGGGGTCACGCTGCATCCACGGGTGCTGTGTCACTCTACTCAACCTGCCAAGCCTCTCAGCGACGTCTCTCATGGCTGGTCGGTTCTCGCCAGCCATCTCCAGGCACTGCTTTGCGAGGTCAGCGACCTCCTCCAGCAGCCCAACGTTCTCTTCACCCTTGATGCGGTCATCTATCACGTCCAGCAGCCTCCCCTCCTTCAGCGCACACAGAAAGCTCACGGAGAGGCTCCTCTGGCTCTCGGGCCCTTCGAGGTTGAGCGCCTTCTTGCCAGTGATCAGCTCCAGGAGAACGACGCCGAAGCTATAGACGTCGCTCTTATCTGTAAGCTGGCATGTCTGCATGTACTCAGGGTCCAGGTACCCGCAGGTCCCTTGCACCAGAGTGACGAATTGGGACTCGTCGGTCGGTGCCACTATGGAGGCTCCAAAGTCTGATACCTTCGCGGAGTACTTGTCATCAAGAAGTATGTTGGAGGATTTCACATCACCGTGAAGGATTGGCGGTGACGCACATGAATGCAGGTAATCCAATGCTAGGGCAGATTCATGGGCAATCCGTAACCGAGTTGAGAACGGGGCGTCACAGCACCCGCTGCCAGCATGGATGAAATGGAATAGTGTGCCGTTGGGGATGAACTCGTAAACTAGCATCGGGACCTCTACTTCGAGGCAGCATCCTAGGAGCTTCACGATATTCTTATGGTTGACCTGGGACAGAATGAGCATCTCCTTGCCAAACTCCTTCCTGCGCTGCTCATCTGTCATTGATACACACCGTTTGATCGCGACCAGAGTGCTGTTCTTGAGTGTGCCTTTGTAGACAGTCCCATGGCCGCCGCGACCAAGAACATTCTTGTCGTCGAATTGGTCTGTTGCCTCCATGAGCTCTGCTTCTGTGAAGACTGTGAATGTAGTGCCTTGCCCTGTGCTTATCTGCTCCAGAAGCAGCAGACCCCCATGTTGTCGAAAGTATCTCTCCTTGATGTTGGCCAGTTTCCTCCTTTCACGGGTCAAATATGAGCAAGTGATGGCTATGGCCAGTATGACAACAGCGACGCTTGTTCCTGAAAGTTTTTCATATGTTACTCGTACATTTTAACCGTCTAAGAGAAGACAAAAAAGGGCACTGGATATAATTCTGATTTACCAATAGATAGTATCGCTGTGCCAGAGGGTGACAAGCCACCACGCCTGCAGTCGAAACTACCTTGTCTGTTGACGCAACCCCCAGGGCATGGAGATGGACTAAGGGCACACTCGTCGATGTCTGAAAAACGAAAATGGTGGCACGATCTCAGAAATCAGCAATTTGATTAGCTCCAAAATATCGAATTATGTATGACCTAACAGTTTTTGTGTTACGGACCTTGACATCCATCATGAAGGTAAGGATTGCCTTTGTAGCCTTCAGAGCAGTTGCAAAGAGACCACTGGTTGAATTAATGCACTCACTGTTGCTGCTACGGCAGGCATAGGAAGCTGCATCCTTCGTGGCAACATCACAAGTTTTGTTGCTCACAGCCCAGTTTAGAATAGTTGGGACTTCACCATTTTGCTCATCCCAGAAGGTCGTCGTGTTCAGATATGCTGTGTCAAACTTAAATTTCTCTGTCTCCACCACCATGGCATATCTACAGTGCTTTGTGTCTTCAATGGCACTTGTGTTCTTGTCAGATGTATTATCACCAAACAAGGAAATATTGTGGTAGGACAATTTGCTACTAAGCGCAACCTGGCAGCAGCCGACACCAGTGCACCCCTGTGCTGTTAGGTTTTCAGGAGGAGAGCTCTCTGTCTGGCACCCGATCACGTACTGCATAAACAGGAAAATACACTTGAGTCGCTGACACCATTATATAAAAAACAATAATTTTAGTGCACCAAATTGAAGCTTGTATTTGAGCACTGGTAGTAGAACTGTATATATTAAAGATGACCTGCAACCAACATCAGAATATAGCGATTGATCCCCTTTTTATTTCTTTGTTTGTGCGCATGCATGCATGAGAGGGAGAGAGAGAGAGCACTCACGATGGCAGATTGCCTTGAACCGGCCATTAAGCCGAGCGCATTGACTCCTATGACTGTGAACATGTTCTCCTTCTCTGCTACCGTGAACGGCGTGCCAGAAAGGTTCAAGAGGTACGTGGTTGAGCGGTTGGGGCACATGGAAGCAATAGAACTCATCACCCGAACCTGACCTTCGAGCAGTAATATGTTGGCCACCGGCAGGATAGAGAAGTAGGTAATGTTCCTTTGGCCATCCTGAGACTTGTTGCAGTGAAGCTCAAATCCCTTTTCCAATGCACAGCCAGGGCCAATCCCAAATGGATACTCAATGTTGACATCGCCACACTTGTTCGGGCAATCATGGTGGGGCGAAGATGAAGCACCTCTGACCACAGGCTGCAACAGAAAGGCAAAGCTGAAGAACAGCAGCAGATGCATGGACAACATCTCATCAGAGAGCTTCCTATGGTGGCCCATAAGGGTAGTGGACAGAGAGCTTGTTGTACAAGTTTCTGTATTGATGCATGTTGGCACATCTATGTCTCTATCTATATACTCCATATGAGTTGGGCCCTTAAGTCTGTTAACTCTCTAAATTTCTATGCACGTTAGGTGATGAATTCGTCATCTCTGAATGACTGGGCCAAACAAACGCTGTGGTTCCGTTGCTGCTCCTCCATTTCACCATATGGCTGTTTCTAACAAACTGGAACTTGTATGGGGTACCGTACATTGACATTTCAGCTAAGTCTCCAGAAAAAATGACTGATTCGATGCATCGAAGAAATAAAACTAGCAACAAAAGTACAGAACTAGCAATAGGAGACCGCCTTTAATCCAGCTAGATACTCTGCATTTGACTGGATCTAACAAGAGGCCGGCATTTCTTTAACATACCGAGTCAAATTACGCCCTACTGAATTTACTGAAAAGGTCCTTTGGGATAGTGGCATTTCTTTAACATACCGAGTCAAATTACGCCCTACTGAATTTACTGAAAAGGTCCTTGGGGATAGTTTCTTAATTGCAGCTGCACTTGCCCGGAACCGGAAGCCCAAACAAGCACTAACCTAGGCAATGGGTCAACGCAGCACGTTGTAATAACTAGCCCCAGGCTCTAATCGGGGATTAATACAGTATACCGCAGCAAACGCTACGAATCGGCTGACCATTTCGATTCCTCCTGCACCCCGCCAAGAGACGCAGCACCGAGAGATGGAGCATGGGAGCGGTCGGAAGTCGGAACGTGCTTACCCTGCTGTTGTGCCCGGACCCGGATGGTCGGCGCCGCGGACCTCTACCCCACGCTTCGTCTTCTTCCAGCCGCTTCCATGCCATACCTTAGCGTCATGTCACTCGCCCCGTGCAAGGGTTGGCTCGCACTCGGTTGGGTTTGGCTGGGTGTCTAATTGGGCCAGGGTCTAAAAAACGCAAATCGGCCCGATCAGCCTACCGCTCACAAGCATGTGGCTTTTGGCAAAATATTAAGTGTAAACCACATTTTTGCTGCAATCCATGAAAACCTCTTAAAACTATACTTAGGAGTTTTAAAAAAAATTAAAATTATGCACACCAATAGTGCATCTGTAGATGTGCATTGTCACAAAATTTGAGATTCAAACTCGTTCTGCAAAAATTTCATATGAAAATAACAAATTTCATTGGCATATGCATGGAATTTTGTCTCTCTCTCTCTCTCTACGTAGCTTAGCAACCACATCCTGCTTTTTAATCGACTAAGCATGTCTGGCTGGTACGATCTGGGCTCAGGTCGTCAACTAGAACATTGTGGGTGGCAATTGAATCAAATGAATTGGCTTTGAGCTTATCTGCTTATGTGAGCCTAACGTTTTCCTGTGGTAGATTCAGCGTTGGTATCCTTTCGATAGAAGCACGACTTTGTAAGGATCGTCAATCGTGTGTGCCCTGTGTATGATCATGTGTAGTTCCGGTGATTTACATGACGACACAAACATTAAGACTAACAGGTGGGTTAAAATATGTTAGACGAACATATGTGATAAAATATGTTACAGGTTCTGACATGAGGATAACTATTGAATAAAAAAATTCAGAGCAAAAAAAAATGATTCAGTTAACAAAAGAAAGATAAGGGAATGCACATAATAAAAGATAGGGAAACTAACCAAAATTACAAACTGACGACTACTTAACTAAATATACTAGTCTAGGTCTAGTGGACTACTCATCGACTATTTAGCAGAATCCTCAAGATAGAACAAAAGACAAGCAATCAGCGTTGACGCTGTGCTCTCATCAGATGGGTTAGCTATATCAGAAAGAATTGTTGAAGACAGGTATCTTGCAGCCGAATTGAGATTTAGCCGCAAAGTTGCAGGCGTCAACTGTAAGTTGGTGTCATTATCCGAGTCATCTTTACAATTTACAACCGAGTCGTTAGGTCAATCTGAAAAAGATGAAGGCTTCGATGGCCTCCACGTGAAACTCAGCCGACACAGTAACGCAAAATGCTGGATACATCCAGTACATCTCCCAGTTTTTCAAACTTTGATAAGCAATACAACAAAGTTTTACTGTTAACCACAAATTAAGAAATTACAAAAGTTGGTGACCCGCGAGGGTTACATTCTCCTGCCGAGCAATTAGAGCAGTAGCAATATCCAACATCTTGTAAGGACTTCAGTTCTGAGTTGGCTGTTGCGGCTGCTGCTGAGCTGGAGGGCCATGAGGTGGCTGCTGCTGAGCTGGAGGGCCATGAGGTGGCTGCTGCTGAGCTGGACGGCCATGAGGCGGCTGCTGTCCTGCACCTGCTTGCGGTGGTTGCTGAGATGAACTAGCCTGTCCCTGTGCTGGTTGTGCTAGCATCGGCTGGTAAGGTGGATATTGTGGGTGGTAGGGCATGCGCGGTGGAGGCATGTAGCCACCATATGGTGGGGGAGGTGGATAGTATGGTGGATACTGACCATGGTAGTATGGCGGTGGTGCAGGATAGCCGCCCTGTGCTGAGCTGCTTGATGGCTGAGCTTGCCCGGCTTGCTGCGGCCCTGGTTTGCCTTCACTGTCCTGTGATTTTACTATAGCACCCATCCTCTGTGGATCCATGGATGGGTACAGAGTCCGCTCCGCTGCTGGTGGTGCTGGAATGTTGAAGTAGTACGATGCTGGTGCAGCCTGTTGCTGTTGGCCCTCCATCCCAGGGGGTTGAGGTTGGTCACCGCTCTGCTGCTGAGATAAGACAGCCCTAGGGAGCAGTCCTCCATGGGAAACCTGCCCCTGCCTCCCAGACTCATCCTCCTCAGGCTTTGGAGCCTGAGGCTTGCCCCACATCAGCTTCAGGCGCATGCCCTTGATGACTAGCTTGTTAGCAAGCTCCTCTGCAGCCTTCTCTGCGCCTTCTCTTGTAGTATATGTCACAAATGCGATTGCACGTTGAAGTACCATCCTTATGGACTCGATCTCACCATGAGCATAAAATTGATCCCTCAAATCTTGCTCAGTTATTCTGCTATCGAGTCCACCAATGTAGAGGGTCCTTATAGTCTCATCATCTGGCGGTGTCAGGGATGGCATCTCACCTGCCTTGCTCAAAAGTTTCAGTGCAACTGGATCATTAACTCTGCAGGGAGCAAGAGATAGTCAGAAACCAAGGCAGAGGAGAGAATAGCATGGAAAATTTAGTAAAGCGAATACATACATTCACCTAAAGGTTTTTAATAATGAATAATTTAGTTGAACTCATTAACTTGACCTAAAAAGCATCAATGTTTGGCATATCTAGAGCACAATTTTTGCTGGGATAAAGGTCTCCAAGATACAGCTACAAGTTCAACTTTTCAACAAGTTAGGATAGTTTCATGACCAAACAGCATCTGGAGACATCTTTTGTCTGTACATCTGTACATGTAAGCCTTTTATCTAAAAAACATCTGTACATGTAAGCAATACAATTTCTACCCAGGTGTGGGTTAACTGTACAGATGCTAATATCAATTGCCATAACTAGAGAGACCTAGTTTTGGTCTTACCACCTTAAACAATTTTCCACAACAATAGCATAGCGTTTTAGTCCCAAGCCAGTAAAAAAAAGTGACAAGAAACAAAATAGAAGGTAATATGGATATTCAAATACATCGTCTAAAATCCAAGTCATAAAGGAAAAGCATTGCTCAATAGGTTTTTGCTATATGCTCCAGAAAGAACTAGATGGACTACAACACAGGAATGGCAACATAGTGTTGTACTGATGCGAAGCAAAAAAGTTGAATGAAAAGTATCAAATCCTTTAGACACCGCAATGTTGACAAGCAGAGTCAAGACTCAAGAACAGAAAGCTATCTGATTCATTATCTCATATGATGAAACTATGAACATCAGTTTTAAATTGCACATGCTAATCAACAATAGTGATTGCTGAAATTAAGCCTACAATACATGCAGAGAACCACAAAAAACACATAACTAAAAATTATGAGTGCATAAGCACAGCAACATACCCATAGTAGCGATCTTTAATGTTCTGCTGAGATAACTCCCCAGTTTCAGGCATCTCATGACGATAAGGGCACTCAGCTCCTCTTGTACATTCGCCACGCACAAAGAAACTGCAAACATGAGCTCTGTTCCTCTTGTAATATGGTGCTGTCCTCTGAAGCTTCAGAATGGTATCATTTGGACGAGCCTTCCCATAGGAAGAATCATAGTCTATGCCAGCTCTGGCCTACATTTATGAACCATAAACTCTCATTAGGAAAAACTATTCTCAGGTCAAATGGAAGTATGGAACAAACAAGAATAAGTCCATACAAGCAGAGAATAAGTGCAATTCATTTCAACAATAGCAGATCAAGATAAATTACATCTAAAAAGAAGGCATCTTTTGTTGCTGTCATACTTCAAGTGTATCCGACACTATGATACAGTTTACGGTGACATCATAGAAACAGTATTATAATATACATGATATCTTCATTTCAGATTTCAAATGAACAAAACAACCTGAAGAATACAGTTTGTCTTAGATTTTGGGCAGTATGAAAGAAATTAACAACAGCATCAAGATTCAATATTGAAAGAGAAACGTACCCTCCTATCATGCTCTTCTGCAAAATATTCGCGATTGACATCACTCCTTGGAATTGCATCATTAGAATTGATAGCGAGTGCTGTATCTCGGACCTGAACAGGCAGACCATATTCAAGATCCAGCAGGCAGACCTGGCAGACATTCTTTAGCTTGCAACATGTCTGGCAGATCTCAGTCTTCTTGTACCTTGCATCTCGACCAGGCCGCCACCGGAAGACAGTAAAAGGACGTGCACAAATTTTGCATTCTTTGTCATATTCAGCTCTTAACTGCAAAGAAAACCAAGCGTCAGTAAGCCATAAAATCGTATTTACATGAAATACTGAAGCATATGCAAAATAAGGAGAGATAGATTGGAAAGTTGTTCCCATTCATGTATAACACCTACCTGGTACTACATGATGTGTATGGCATATGGCAAAACCATTTGGTTAGCTAGTATAATTTGTTAGCAAACTAATTTACCCTGGTTTTGCTAGCAAGTATAACTGGCTTAAACCTAATTCTCATCTTGTTAACCACACTATGCATATGGCAAAACCACTGTACTGCACTACCTGGTTTTGCTAGCTAGTATGAGTGGCTTAAATCTAATTCTCATCTTGTTAACCATACTATGCATATGGCAAAACTACCGTACTGCACTACCTGGCAATGTTTTCAAGGCGTCGCCTAATCGTCGCTTAAGCGACGCTTAGGCGTCGGGGCGTTCCAGGCTCGCCTTAGGGGTAAGGCGGCGCCTTGTCGCCTTATGCTCAAGCTGATGCTCCCTCGATTCCGCCGCCTCCTCGCTGTCCTCTGCTCGATTCCGCCGCCTCCTCGCTGTCCTCTGCTCGATTCCGCCGCCTCCTCGCCGTCCTCTGCTCCATTCCGCCACCATATGCTCGATCTGGAAGGGGACGGCAGCGGCTGTAGATCTGGAAGGGGAGTAGCGAGGGAGGGGAGCAGAGCAGCGCCGGAGAGAGGGGAGCAGAGGAGCGCATCCGGAGAAAGAGAGGGGTGGAGCCACGGAGAGGGAGACGAGACGGAATGAGTGGTGGAGAGTAGAGAACGAGAGGAGCAGCGGTGGAGGGTTTGGGATAAGCCATGCCTGGAGGGGGACGGGCACATGGGCCGCCTGGTGGGCTAGGTCAGCCCACTTCTTACTCCTCCTTTCTTTTTCTTTTTTCATTTTCTTTTTTCTTCATCATCTACTGCTCTGAGCTTCTGTTTTAATTTTTTTAAAATTCATAAGGCGTCGCCTCACGCTTTAGTCGCCTAAGCGTAAGGCGGTAGTCACTCGCCACGCCTCGCCTTACCGCCTTAAAAACATAGCTACCTGGTTTTGCTAGCTAGTATAACTGGCTTAAATCTAATTCTCATCTTGTTAACCACACTATGCATATGGCAAAACCACCATACTGCACCACTACTCTTGCAGAAGCATCAACAGTGGCTACTTGGGGTGAAATAATTGAAACCAAGGGCTGTTCAGTTCTGAGGCAGGGATTACCTTGCCTAGCTAGCAAGGGCCAGGCTTACCTCGTGGCTGCAGCGAGCTGGATTGGCTCTCCGATTGTAGCATGGTATTTCTTTGGCAGCACAAGCCCCAAGACAAACTAGTCTCCCAACCAAACAGCTACCTCTTTTCCATTTCCTGGCTAAGCAAGGTGAGGTGAGAAGCAAGCCAACCAAACGGCTTCTGAACTACTACTACTACAGCAATGCATTTTGTAGTGCACAATCCCGAAGCAAGCATCAGACTTCCTCAACGATCTAATCCCAAATTCAACAGCACACCTATTCTATAAGAAACAACTTCACAAAAAAGCCAATATGTAAAAAACGTGCACAAAATTCGACACCTAAACAGAAGCGTAACCTAGACCCGGATCCCGTCGGGCATAAGAAATCACAAACTAAAACCGAATCAAGCGGACCACCGCGCTGATAATCGCACGACGACGCCAAAGAGAAGCACACAAATCATTCAGGTAGGGTTAGGGTTTGATGTGTTACCATCCGGACGTAGGGGTTGTCGCCGAGGCATGACTCGCAGATGATGGGGAAGTCCGACCGCTCCCACCCGTCCGCCTGCGCGTCCCGTAGCAGCCGGTGAGCCATCCCCCTCCTCTCCGCCGCCGACGAGAAGATGAGGGAACGGGGCCAAGGGGCTGCGGGAGGTCGGCCCGGTCGGTGTCTGCGACTGTAGTCCGTTGGTGCGGCGGCGATAGGACCGAATCCGACGGGCAAACGAACTATTACCCTCTTACTGGGCCGGGCTTTAATACACGTCTACTACTACCTGGGTCGGACTGTGCTCCAGGCTTTACGTAAGCTTCTACGTGGGCCGAGGTTTACGTATTTGTTTACGTGGGCCGTGGGCCCCACGTGGGAAGACGCGGTTGGTTGATTTCGGCGGCTGTGGCGAGACAATTTCGGAGGTTGAGGCGACACGGCAGCAGTGAGCAAAGCGTCCAGGTGCGGAGGGATGGGCGGCAGCGGCGGCGGCGGCAGGAGGGAGGCGATAGAGCGGGAGCTCAAGAAGCTTCGGGCGCCGGGCATCTGTCCGGGGCCCCACCTCTCTGTCTTCACTTGGCTGCACATTTTGAAGCCGGTACCTCGGCGCCAAGATACGTGGCGCCGAGCTCAGCGCCATGTATTATGGCGTTGAGGTACTAGCCACATAAGATTTTCTCATGTACATGGTTAAGCACCTCGCCGTTAAGATCTGTGGCGCCGAGACGTGTTACCTTGGCGCCAGGACTCATGGTGCCGATTCCTAGGGTTCAAAGATGAGTTTAAGTCTCTCAGGGGGGTAAATATAAATTTTATTCAAAGAAAGGGTCAAATAGTAAAAAATTAGGTACTAACTACTGTTTTGTTTACTAGCTCCCGGACTGATTGGTTGCTTACAAGCTCTGAAGGCTATAAAGGTTGCAACTGGTATTTGATGCACTCTCTGCTCGTGTTAGAATTGTATGTGACTTCACTCTGTAAATTTATTGTCTTTGGATGCATGATCACAATTTATCCTAATCCCAGCACCATCGTCCATCAGGGGATGGCAATGCTGCATCCTCCTATCTAGTTTTAACTTGCACCTTTTTTCTAGTATATTTATCACAGATTCGAGTCTAATACAAGAATTACAATAGTGGGATAGGATAATGTTGCCAATCATGTTTTATTATAAAAGAATTGAAATTGGTTCTAACAAGAAAGTAATCCTTTATAGGATCATTCTCAGCACTAGTGAGAAAAGTGTGTCTGGTTGGGTGGTTGTTTGGTGTATGGGTTACGAACCTTTTTCTTCTTAATATAATGATACACCGTTCTCCTGCGTGTTCGTGAAAAAAAAAGAGAGAAACTTTGACTCTCTTTTCTTATGGGAACAACCTTTTTCTACTGTGTTGTATCCTTATATGTGATGGTCACATCTTGATTGTGCCTCATAAAGTTTAGTTTTGTGCTTTTGATCCAATATATAATACCTTCGAGCCATTTAGATTCTGGGAACATAGCTGTTGCTATCAGGGTTAAGTCCCCTGTTTTAATGTTTTCCAGACCTTCGCAGAGAGCTGGTAACTAACGTATTCCCAGCACCAGTAGTTAGTGTTACAAACCTTCTAAAACTTTTAAAAGAATCTAATTGTGAAGTAGCCACCGAAGCTTTTCGCCTGGTTTCTTCTCCAAGACTTACTGTGATTTCCAGTCGCCAATGGCATTTGAAACCATGTTTGAGGATTCATCCTATTTGCAGGTGGTCTGCCATTAAGTGGATTATGGTCATCAATGGTTCTGGTCATCCTGCAAATTATTAACAGCCTTTGGTCCTTCGAAGTTGTTTGCATTGCTTGGACGCAAGCTATAGGACTGTCTTAATATAGCTCATTATCATGTCTACGTATATTTGCAGGTTAAGCTTCGTGGAAGCTCTCCAGATTGCACCCATTGTGGCAAAAATTCCTTTTTCACAGAACAAGATTTTCAGAAGTTTGACTATGAAAACTTCACACAATCACCAATGTCTGATAAGGTAATGTGAATGGATGCAGTTCAGATCATATCAAGAATGATCTTGAAATCTATGTGTCCTCATCCACTGTTACATTTACTGCAGGCAGCACCAAGTGTGAACATACTCCCAGAGAGCGCCCGAATCACTTGCAGAGATTACAAAAAACTGGTCGACAATGGTGAACCTCATCTATTGTTGGATGTACGACCTGCACATCACTTCCAAATAGCTTCGATTTCTCCATCTCTGAACATCCCGCTCTTCATGTTGGAAGAGAAGCTGCCTACACTTGAAACCTCACTGAAGGAAACAGGAGAGGCGTCAACCTTGGTTGTCCTGTGTAGAAGAGGCAATGACTCTCAAAAGAGCTGTCAAGCTTCTCCACGAGAAGGGATTTGCCTCAGCGAAGGATATCATCGGTGGGCTGCAGGCGTGGGGACGAGATGTTGATCCTGATTTCCCTGTGTACTAGCGAAATGGATGTAACGATTATCTGGCGCCTATGAGGATTCGTGCTCAAGGTCAAACGTTTACATAGGACACCAGCTTGTGGTGGTGAATTCAAGATTGTTTCCCACGCGGTTAGCTATTGTTCTCGGCTTAGAATGGCCTACTTGTTTGAGCTCCTACCTTGTAACAGTTTGAATGCCGCCAGAGATGCTGCTGTTGCAAGAACGAGAATTATGATACTATTATTTGAGTACTAATTTTACAATACCGTGTACTTGTAACCAAAAAAAAATCATGGAAGACTTGTATGTTAAATCCGCGATGGCTCATGCCATGGACAAAAAAATATTTGAGCTACAAAATTACTTTAAATGCAACAGATCAAAATTAAGTTTTGATCTTACGATGGGAAGAACTTTATTATCAATCAAACGGCAAGAAATGTTCAGTAACGTAAGGTCATGCACATGTTTTTTAAAAAAAAAAATCACGAAGTCACTGAAATTTCTGCTGCGTATTGATTTCTTTACAAAATTTGAAGTGACTATAATCTACCAAAGAACACAAGTTGGGCATTCAATTTACAAGGAAGTCTGTTGGGGCTTAGGGCTCAAGAACACTAGATGGTGTGCATTGGCAACAGATGTGTGTGAGGTTGCCGCAGACTTCAAAGGCAGCAGTATGGCCTAGATATTCTGATCGTGCTATTGCCACCCTCTGGTTTCATATTTCTTCTATGGCAGTAATTGTCTAGGATTTGCTGGCTTGCATTCCAGAATTTCAATTCCCAGACAAACCCTGTTTTAGTGTTCAAAAACAAAAGCAGTATGCTATCTCTGTTATTGTAGCCTTTTCAGGTCCAGCACATCACTTCTCCTCTGGCTTTGGTTGATCATCCATTCCTTCCTCGCATTCCTTAAGAAGTCTTTCTACTGAAGGATCATAAGCAATAGCCATCCGCAGATATTTGGCAGCCTCAGAATTCCGGCCTTCTCTAGATAATATACTGCAATAACCAATGTCAGCACGTTTAGCAACTGTCCAGCATTTTAGGAAAGCAGAGCCACATAAATAAAATCAATAATGGAGCTGAACCACAGTATGTGGCTACACGCTACAAGCTGGGCCAAGCTACCCTCTAGAATTAGGTTATTGGTAGCCATAGCGCATCGTATCGATGGACCATTTGTAACAGAATGATCTATAAAAGGACTTTACCTTCCCAAAGTAAGCATCCCTTGGAAGTAGCAGGTTTTGTTGATGGGCTTTTCTGGTTCCTTGAGCTCTGCTATTCTCTGCAGGAGTTTGATTGCAGTCTCATTATCCCCCTACATTGGAAACCGAAGCAATGCTTATGTTGTTCACTCTTATTCCAAATGTTTTTATAAACTGAGTCCAAATGCAGCATTACTCTACCTGACGCTCGTTTGAAAGACCTGCCCCGAAATATGCAAGCACAAGAAGAGGGTCATCTTCTTGAATCTACACAACCGAGAGCATTGAGTCTTACTAAATTACTGTCTCAGATCATGAAAATCATCTGAGGTAACAACAGACCTTTGGTATAGCAT